>NC_133618.1:110200855-110235855 GCF_048593235.1 Sminthopsis crassicaudata
CTCCCATGTCTTTAAAGGACTGTGCAGATCACAAAAATAAATAGAGATGTTAAACAGCAAAGGGAAAAGCTAAAGGAGATTGAATCATAGTTTCAAACTGTCCCCTAAGTCGTGTTGGGGTGGGAGAAGGGTGTATGAAATATATGAAAAAGCATGATCTAATCCATTTCACCTCAGTACCCTTCTGAGGACCAAAAGCATAATCTGCTTGGGATATTTTTGGGGTTTTTTTTTTTGGTTGTTTGTTTTTGCATTGTGTTTCTAATTTTCTTGTAAGGACTCTGGAAGAAGCATGACTTTTAAAAATATATATATATACTTGCTATTTCTGTGTGACTGTGGTCAAGTCACTTTACTTTCTAAGTAAAATGATATGATAGTGAAAACTGCCTTGTTTATCTCATAGGATTGATAAAGGATCAACGTCCTTTAGAAACAATAAAATGTTATACAAATAGAAAGAGTTTGTATTATTTAGAGATTAGAGCTTGTTCCTAGCATCTATACCTAGCTACCCTAATTTTATATTGGACTGCAGTGTCAGTAGAAAAATGTCAGTCCATCTGTTTGCTCAATCCATTAGATAAATTGGACACACACTATTATAACTTTTGTAGAATACATCTCGACATCAATAGCATCCTAACTAACTTATATACTAAACTGCATCATTTTCTCCAGAAATCATCAGTACTTTGCTCAGGAAGTCTACAAATATGAATGGATGTACTTTTAAATATAAAATCTAAGAGTAATGAGCTTGGACACACCTGTCCTCCCATCTATGGCTAAAGCTAAACAATTACAATATCACAAAAGGTATTTCTATCAACTTCCAGAATGCCACATGTTACAATATTATCCCAATAAGCTAGCGTCAAGAGTGTGGATTCATTTTTAAAACAGCTTTGCATCTCTGTGAAAATCTGCTCTTCTGAATAACTTTGAATGGGGGAAAAACACCATCATAACTAACAGGAAAAGATACTAACATCAAAGTCTAAATAATTTTCAGATCCAATCCCTCCCCCCATTCTCACCCAATTTCTCCCCCAAATAAATCACTTATTTTCAGCTAGGGAATTATTTTTAAATCTATGTTTTTATTATCCATCATTTAAAAAAAAACTAAGCTTCACCTATTTGTCATTTTGGGTAAATAAAGCAAAAAGTAACACACACACATCTGGTCTGACATTTTGTACAGCAAGTTTCAGCCCAATGTGATTTAAAACAATGTGAGTTAAAAAGCTCTTAAAATTTGGGTTTATAATGGAAACGCTGACAGACTCTTAATTATAGCGGCACTGCCAGACACTGCTATAATGAAATAGTTGTGCTTTCATTACTATGGAGGCACTATAGTTAAGGGTCTGTCAGTGTTTCTATTATAAAACCCCAAGTTTAAAAGGTTTATAGCTTGGGCTGTTTAAATGGCATTGGGCTGAAACTTGGAATACAAGTTATCAGTCCAGATGTGAAGTTGCTTTACAAAAAGCAAACTAACTCAGCTGAGGAAGCTTCAGCTTTTTTTTTTTTTTTTTTTTTTTTTTTTTTTTTTACTCTTTCTTTTTTTGGCCATAGAGAACATCACAGAAATGATTTTTAGTGTTTTCAGATGGTCTTGCTGCCAACTTCTAGCTATGACTTAACTGTCTAAAAGGAAATTTTATAGGCAGTTAGGCCTTTATTTAGACTGGTACTCTTTGGTATGTTACAAGTTTTTATTATCTCTGAGTGTATATATAAAAACTTTAAAACCGTGACTATATGCAAGGGAGTGCAGCAAGCACATATACACAGGGTTAATAAGAGAAAAAAAAAAAAGCCAAGTTGTACTTCTTACAGAAGTCTCACATAACTGACTTGATCCATCAATTTTATGGTGATGCTGGTAACCTAATAATGAAGAGAGCAATAATATTTTAATAATTTATATCTAAATTTATAATTTATATTTAAAATACTTTCCTAACAAAAATTATGTAAAGATATTATCTTCATTGCTGAAGAAACTGAGGCTTAGAGAGATTAAGTAACAAAGGTCATAAAATGCTTTTGTCCTAGGATTGGAGTGAGATTCTAATTTGATGTCCTGCATCCAAGTTTCATGTTTCCAACTTGTTTATCACTTCATCTCTCATTTTAGCTCATAGGAATTTGCCTCTCACCTTGGAATTATAAGCTAGCATGGTTCAGGATAGTCCAGGAAAAACAACAGCAATAATATAATGGCTAGTCTACATTGGAACATTTAAGACATGGAGATGTAGATGCAGTTCTCCTATAGAGAACCAAAATGAAGTTCTTCAAGGGTTCTCCATAAATCTCATGTTTATTATATTTAGGGAATTAATAGTTAGGGGGACTGGGACACATGTACACATATACATACTCAATGTTTGCTAGTGATTTCACTGACAAGTCAATGAGATACGGACCTGGCATTTTCTACTATTAGTTTAGCAATTGGCTATTTTCATGGATTAGCATATCCACCAGAGGGCAGAGAGTAGTAGCAGAGGAAAGACTAAGAGAGAATGAATGATGGGGCAAGAAAAGAAAGCTGAAACATTGATTTGTCAACCCAGTTGTTTTAAGTGGCTTTGGAAAAACTCACTTAGGCAGGTTGAAATAGATGAATAAAATAAGGTTTTTATTATATGGGTGTTTCATTGACTAAGTAAGCTCCTTGTTACCTCCCAGAACTGGCAAACCTCTTGGCAAGCTCCAAGGCCCCTGAACTCATGTTTGAAGGCTGGACAGCAGCCATTTTGTATTCCTAAATTCCCCTTTACTTTAAAACAAAAGGACAGTTTCCTTTTTGTTTTGACTGGGGATAGAGAGTGGAGATAATCCCCTAATAGAGGGATTCAATCATATGGCCACTATATAACTATTTTAGACTAGGTCCTTCAGGAACCAGATGAGTAAAAGAAGAAAATTAGGAATTAAAGTACATATCTATTAAGGTTCACACAGTCCTTTGATTTCATATCTGCTCATCTCTCTTACCTCAAAAGAGGTATGAATTTCCCAGACCCACCAAGAGCCCTATCATCATATCATTAATATAATAATATTCATAAATATCATTAATTTCTGTAGAAGGCTATGTAGGGCTGCAACATTTAAAATCAGCCTCTCTCTCAACTGGTTGTGTCTTCTCTAATTTTCAGGTTTCCTGGACCCTCTTGGCTAGAAAAGTAAGCCAAGTTTCAATTTCTGCCTTTACTGGGACTTTTTCAAAAAACAAAACAAAACAAAAAACCAGTTGTTAGTTCCCAGATTCTAAACTAAGAAATACAAATAGTCTAACACCACCTCTGAGAAGACGTTGGTAACTGATAGGAAATGTATAATGTTAAGAAGAAAAAAAAAATTTTTCCCTCCAAAGCTAGCTTTGCCCAATGTCCCTTCTTTCCCTCCTTCCTCTCTTCTTCCCTCCTTCCCTCCCTCCCTCCTTTTTTTACTTCCTTCCTTTTCTTTTTTTGCTTAAAAAAATCCCCATGTACATTATTAGCTACCTCAGCACTCATGTTTCAGTAAAATGAAGAACCTCAGTCTCAGTGTTCCAACAATCCAATTTAACAAACATTTATTGAATGCTTCTTGTGTGCAAAATATTGTTATTATTTCTTATTTTGGAAGTTCTTTACCTGGTGGCAAACAATTATATACTGAGCAAATATAGGATATAATATCTACTTTCAAGGAATTGATGTTCTGAGAAACTGGGGCATATGAATGTATTTGTGCAGGTTTAAAAACATATATGCAGTGTTTTCACACACATATACCATCACCACACAACCACACATGACTACAGTCACTTTTGATGGTTTATTGAAAGTCTTTGTCATATAGTTGTATGCCATTTTGTTATATTTTAAAAAATAAAACCCATTCTTCACTCAGAGAGTAGTTCAGAACTATGTTACATGCATTTGCCCTGCTGCCTAATGTACACAATTACATACTGTCCACCTGTATACTTTAGGTGGAAAGAAGACATTTTATGACTCTGAGATTATTTCATATAAAAGCCAGTGTCTTAAAACTACTTCACAATTCCTATATTTTTGCTCCATACCAGAGCACTTAGCATAGTATTTTGCGTATGGTAAGTCTTCAAAAATAAATATGTTGAATGGCCTACTTGAGTGAGCCTCTTTTGCATCTTCTGAGTCTTATATATTTAATTTTTAAAAATCCCTGCTGATAGCATTTCCAAAATGTCTCAAATTTTGCAATGCAGTAGAAGCAAGTCCCAGGTACACAGAACAGATCTAGTAACTAGGCTATAGGGAGAGATTAATTCTAGGCCTTACATTGCATTCTTAAAAAATATTGAGATCTAATTTAGTTGTTTCTAATCAGAATTTATATGGAGCAGGAGCTCAATGGTCTTTAGATTTAGAACTTTGGTGGACTGGCTCAGAGAGAAGTGAAATGTACGCTAGGATCTCAGGGGGTGAAGAAATAACTTGTGCTATTTCTTCTTAGTCTCCTGGCAGTGTGGATATTGTATCTTGAACTCAGAGCTTGACTTAATAAAAGAAAATGCAGGAGAAACTGATTTACAGTATCTATTTTCCTATTAGATCAAATTCTATTATCTGAAAAAGCATCTACAATAGAAGACTGGGGATCTTACACATTTTAAAAAAACTGCTTTGCAAAAACCTGTACATGGTTAGATATTACTGTTTGCAAGCTCCAGAATAGAAAAAATATACTCATTTTAAAAATATATATTTTACAAGAAGTCAACCGTTCTTGGTGGGGACATGAATTTTCAATAGTTTCTTTTAAAAGCCTGCATATATCAAAGTGAAAAGCAGCCCCAAGTCACACCTAACACAGGAGATACTTTTTATATTAGTTTTAACTCTGCCTGAAGGATTGCAAAGTGTATTTTCCCCTACTGATTGTCACATTTGTGTACTTATGTCTTTCAAAATTATGTTTTGTGAAACGTCTTAAATTTGTGTCCCTGGACTTGCATTTTTCGATATTTCACCATTAAGTACATTTAATATAATAGAAAAACAAATAGAAGGTGAATACATTTTTCATGGTGCAGAGTTTTGGTTCATCATCTCCAACATTCAAGAATTACAAAGGTTAAAGGCTTCAGACCATGGAGACTGATGAATGTTAAATTCTTCATGATTTAGGGTGCTATCTTTTCTTAATTTAGAAAGAAGAAAAAAGGTTTTAAAGCAGCAACAGTGGAAAAATATATTAACCTTATGGTGTAATATTTTTCAATACAATATTAATGCCTACAATTTTTCTGTGCAAACTTGCGCTGAAATGAATAGGATGGTGGCAATAATTATTTTAATGAGACTTCCCATAGCCAGAATAATAAACAGATATACTGCCTCATGTTCTACTGAAAGGTACTGCATACGGAAGAAGATGGCTATGGTGACTAATGTGTGGTAAGAGAATCCTTCTGTGAACAGTTTGGGCATTTATGTCCCTACATGTTATTGATAGCATACATTTTTACTACATTGTGTCTTTGTTACCGAAAGTCTTAATTGCAACAAAAAATTATTCTTGGACTTTTGTTTCCAATAGGAAAAGTATTATACAGAGAGGACAGTGTTTTATAAAAGGGCAATATGAGGCAGAATGTTTGCTGATGATTATATAAAAGTAGTGTTGCTCTTTACCTTCTGTATATTGTCCTTTTAAGGGCTAAGGAAATTAGCTAACAAAGTATGATCAAATCAGAATGAGGTTCTGATGATTCTTCCCTCCCTCCCTTCTCCAAAGTGAAGGACCCAGAATTGAAGCCTAAATTTACACAGTATCCCTATATTTAGGTGTTTGTACTACATAGCATATAAAATTGCTCACTAATCTAAAAATCCCTGATAAAATATCACATAAACTATAGCTTGGAGTTAAGGAAAGTTAAGGATAGAAAGCTGGGGGAGAGAGGAGAGGATTTTTTTAAAAATATATTGGTCATTTAAATGAGAAGTCATTTAAACAAGAGTTAAATACTCACATATCTATCTTCCAGAACCAAATGCTTTTGAATGTCTGGACAATGTACAATTTCCACAAAGGAGGTCCAAAAGGACTAAAAGAAAAGGTGTATCAAAGGTATCTGTGGAACTTGGAGCCAATAAAAATGAAACTATTCTCTTCTGAGACCCAATTAACTTTTATATCCAAAGCTGCACTGCACATTTGTACCTTGCTTATGACTGGGGCTAAAAAAATATATGTACCATGGAACCATGCTTTTAAAGGATCTGGTTGCCTGGGTATTTTGCTCATTCTTTTAGAGATTTTCTCCATTTCAAATGTGTATACATTCAGTGAATAAGCCTGTGCTAATTATTTTGTTTTTCTTCAAATGATCAGTTTTCAGGGAATTAGAGGCTTCAGCTTCTTAGTCTTGTAACTTTCAAAATATTTCCTTCGAATTCTAAAATTAAAAAAAAAAAAAAGGTGTGTGTGGGGTAATAATAAACAAATTTCATACCATGGACTTTTCAAGGATTAGAGTCTTGTACTGGAAGAACTGTTCATATATGATCCTTTTTCATTTTTTAAAGGAGGATATATATTTTTCTGTTACCTTTCCTGACTGTAAAGCAATCACAGGAAACTGCAGGAGGCACCATAAATATGCAAATTACTGAGAGATAACTGGTTTCAGTGGTTATGCCTTCAAGTAGGAAGGAAACATGAGAGCTGGAGCCTCTTACTTCCCCGTAATTCGTATGTTTGTGGTGCCCCCTGCTGCAATCACAAGTTGTCCAGGAAAAGGATGGTAAAATCTGAAGCCTTTAGCTCTGGCTAATATGTTAAACAAGTGCCCACTATTTCTGTTCCAAAGAAGGTGATATTAGATCTTCCTTTGCCAAAGGTCAGAAAGTTAAAATTTAAATATGGTCTTTAGGCAAAAATTTAATGCTCCAAAAACATCCACCTCAAAATTCATGTTGCCATTTGGTAGTGATTTATTTTTTACTTTTTTTTAAAATTACCAAATGATAATCAATAACCAATAAGACATCTCCCACCAGTTCTGAAAGCTTCCATCAGGGGGTAAAAAGTTAATATGTTAACAATTCCAAGGGCAGTCTTCGGTGGCTTTGTTTTTTAAAAGGAAATTTTGTGGTCCATTAGCTCATACTGTGGACTGGACACTTTGGTATTAAAAAAAAATAAAATAAGTAAATGAAACAACTGAGTTATGAACATTGGAAAATTGATTGCTGTAGCTCTATAGTAACTTTATTACAGATTTTCATATTAAGACTGTGGGGGCCCTACAGAACAGAAGAACATGATACAATTCAGACCTGTGATGGTCTATTGAATACATAATATGCATTTTTTAAATTGCCTGAATATGTATTCACATGACAGATTCTAATGGGTTTAGGAGGAGCTCTTGCTCTTGATCAAATAATAAAAACTGTTATAAACTTGTCTATCACTCCAAATCTCATATACTTCTATTAAAATTGTTTTCCCCCATCTTCATGTTTAAATACTGCAGTTGACAAAAAGCAAAGGAAAATTAAACCACTGGAAAATAGGAGCTGCAGAAAAGAGATATCAAACAAATCCTTTTAAAACTTTGTGGTCCCTCGTCACTTTCTCTACCCCCTTTCCCTCTTTTTTTTTTTACCCCAGTTTTACAAATAGTCTCAGAAATGCAAGGTTTCTCATATGGCAAATATTTCAGAGTGGCTGGGTACTGAAGGTTGACTTTTGGTTTAGCTCTAAATCTTATTTCCATGGGTATTTTATATCCAGCTCTTCACAGCTAAAAACAAAGCAGAGAACTGAGGAAATTAGACATATAATTTCTGCAATAAACTTGCCTTCCTCCAAATAACCTAGGAATCCTCCACACTGGATGTAGAAGCCTAACCTGAGATGCTATCCCGGGATTCTTCAGTCTTACAGAGGGTCAAGAGAGCTAGTGGATGATGACGTTAACTGGGCAGAACTAATTAGAAATAGATAATAATATTAAGGGATCGATCTTTTTACAACTCAAAACTTATGTAAGTATATTAGAGGGATCCCCCCCCCACCTACACTGAGTTTTATTGCTATAGAAGGTTAAGTGCTACAAGAAAGAAAACCTGAGCACTACAGAGCAGTTTGAGAATGGAAGCTCTTCTATTCCAGAACCCCTGCCATATATGCTCTGTCACTCACCTTCTAGACACTCAGTACAACCATTCAATCTATTGAATCAAGAGACTTTGATCTTATCTGCATCTGTGAGCTGACTGTCAACCTGCTTGGACTGCATATTAAATCATCCATAGTAGCTGTATCAAGCTGGGATGATCTGTTAATTCTAAATTTATTAACCCTTGGAGTGCAGTCATCATGTTTAATCTAGTGTAGCCAGCATTTATTTTACAAGACTAAATCCTTCTTTAAGATATAACTGTGCTGTAGGTTAAAAAACTCTTAATGGGTGCTGCATTAGAATAATTATGGAGAGAGGCTGACTTTGGGCTTTGGGGAAAGACTGGTTGATGTCACTTTATCAATTGAGAGTCATCATCCTTAGTTGGGGACACCCCCTTTTGCATCGATATTGGCTTGTGAAGTGAAATTTTTCTTTGGAAATATGTGTTTTTTAAAGGGAGCAGAAGGAAAAAGGAAGAAAGAAGAGGAGGAAGAAGAGAGGGGAAAGGAGGAAGGCCTGTCACAGTTTCCTTGTTTAGCAAATCTAGTAAGAGGTTTAAAGAGCTTCCCTAGCCATGAGTAACAATTCATGATGAAAATAATCACCTAAAGTAGAAAGATCCAGTACAAACACTAATGCTGCCTCTAGTAAAGCTCAAACTTCTAGATCAATAAATGTCACCATCTCTGATTCAACAAATTTTTTTTCACAGGCACATAATTCTTCAAATTGTTCTGTGCAAACCAAATCTTGAGGTAGTTCCTCTGAAGAGGGAAAAATATGTTCATTGAATATGTTAATCTGATTCTCATACAAAAAGAAAGATATCTATTATACTTGCACCATTACTGATGTTATCAACATATTCATAGCTTTTCTTTCAGACACAAACTGCTAGCCATGCTCCCTTTTTGGGTAACCACGTGCCTGATATCTCTCTAATGTAGCCTAATAACAATTTTAGCATTCAGATGAAGCGATTTCATTCTGTGACTGCCTTTTCTATTAGATTTGATTTTGAGAAGCCCCAGTGGGTGCCTCGGAGGCAGAGATCTATCTGTGAGTCTGCTACCGATTCAATAGCAGCCTGAGCTAACCTTGACCTTTCCCGAGACCCTGCTCCATCTGGTGCCAGCCTGCTTCTCCCCCCCCCCCCACCCTCTCTCTCCCTCTTTCTTGCTTCATAGTCAACATTGATCAAGGCAGAATGGAGCACCTTCTCTGCTAGAAGGGCTGGGTAGGCTCAGAAGGACAGCACAGTTCAGTATATGGAAATGATCAAGCTTCTTATGCAATCATAAATCTACATAGGAGTCTTGTGATTTGATATTTCATTCACCTCCAAAGATTTCTCTCTCTCTCTCTCTCTCTCTCTCTCTCTCTCTCTCTCTCTCTCTCTCTCTCTCTCTCTCTCTCTCTCTCTCTCTCTCTCTCTCTCTCTCTCAACAGGAATTTATAAGCTATGTAGGAGCTCCTGGACCACGGCTTTCCCCAACACCTGGAAATTATCAAGCTTGCTGCTTGCTGAATGATGCTAACAGCTCTAATGCTGCAAATTCATTTTTAACAACTCACTGGCTTTTATCTAGGACTTGTGTGTATGTGTGCGTCTTTCTTTAAGAGAAAACTACTAAAGCAACTGAAAATATCAAAGGCACAAAAATCAAATCTGACTTGAATGTGTTACATCTTTGAACCCATTCCCATTATGCATATGTAGATGGATACATTTCCCTGTTCCCCTTTTCCCACTCTTAAGGGCTGGAGAGGAGGAAAGGGGGGGTGGGGAATAAGAAAGAGACCTAGATGCCAAATGGGGAAAGGTAACTGGGTGTTAACACCCTTGACTGAGCTTCTTGAAACCCACCTTTCCCACCCTCCCTCCAGGATCCCACCCCATTCATTCTTTCCCAAGGATCATATAAAAATATTTCATTTTCTAAAGCACCCATTACTGTGCATTGATATGTTCTCCGTGGCTCTCTCCCTCTCTCCTCTCCAACCCCCCCACCCCTCACGTCTTTATCAGGGGGCTGGGTGGTAAAGAGGCTGAGTGAGGGGGAGTCACGTGGGCAGCCCATGGGCAGTAGCAGCCGCTCAAAAGAAATTGACTGACTGGCCGCTTGGGCGCATTTCAATATATGGAAATGACCAGAGGCTTCTGCAATAAATCAGCACTCAACACTTTGTCATTTTTCTAGTTCTGCTTCATTTTCCTATTTTCCTCTTCTCCCCGCAGAAGCTGGATTTCTTGCATTTTGCAATCCCTCTTCCCACCCCCCACCCTCTCCAAACCTTGCCCCACCCCCAACCCCCCCTTCTCTGCCTCTCTGAATCCCCTGTAATTGGACACATCCTGTCTACGATTCTTTTTCTTTTCTTTTCTTTTTCCTTTCCTTTCTTTCCTTTCCTTAAAAAAAAAAAAAAAATCCAACAAAAATAATCGCTCGAGGTTTGCTGCCGCTGGTCATGCCTCTGATTTCCTTTGACACGAGAAGGCTGAGATACGGTCACGTAGCCCCCTTCCCCGAGACCTCCCCACCGCCCCCTGTAGAAGAGCCCCCGCCCTCGCCCAGCCCCCTTTGCAGAGTTCCCAGGGCCAACTTGCAGCTCAGCAGCAACTTGGTCCCTGAATGGCTAGGCTGGTCTTTGGGAAGGGGGGCTGGGAGGACGGGGAAAACTGGGGTGGGGGGGGGAGGTTGTGTGTGTTGAGAAGAAGGTTGCTTCAGAGGGTCTGGGAGGGATTTATTTGGGGGGGTGTTTTTTTCTTCGGATCTTGCTGCGTGCCCCCTCCCCGCTCCTACCACTGCCCCTCTTCTCCCGAGCTCGCCAGCGTTTCGCAGGCTGACGCTGATCCTCGTTCGTTCCTGCCATTCCATCCACTTGGGCACTGCCTACATTTCGTGGCACGCATAATGAAAATAATAATAACAACAAGAGCAAAAGCCCAAGTGGCATTTTTTTAAAGTTCTCTGCTTAAAGCCAACAAAACCTCTCTTCTCCTTCATCCACTCCATCATCCCGCTGAGCTTTTGGGGTTTTGTCTCTTCTCCCTATAGACAGGACAGCCTCTATTTTTCCTCCGCCTGGCTTTGCGAACAATAGGCATGTAAAGGGTCAGTGGTCATCACCCTATAAAGCTCAGAACCTAATTAATTTTATTAAAGGAGGATCTGTTTATGCAATATGACAGCCTTAGGGAATTAACCCTATGGGTCCCGAGACGTTATTCAGACACTAGAGATTCCCCTTCTCAAGCCAAAAGTCTACACTCCCTGACCCATTTTACCTTTGGAAGAGTCTAGGGGGATGAGGTGATATTTGGGCTTTGGACTTTGGGGATGGGGGAGCGGGTACCAGACGGGAATTATAGTGTGCTGATGTCTAAATCCCGGTGCTTCAACCCAGGATACAAACCTGAGCTGAGGAGCAAACCCAAAAATTCGTCATTTACTAATGACTGAGATTTGAAATCCAAAACAATTAGATTTTTAAAAATACAATGTCAAATGGTTCTCACTGAGCTCTCCTCAGAGAAGAATTAAAAAAAAATGCAGGGTGGTTAAAACTCTGACCCGAAATAAAGTGAATATTTTGATGTTTCAAAACACCAGAATTCTATTTGGAAATCACATTGCGTGGAACTCAATATGTCTTCTATTGAGCAAAGAAAAATATAACCGTTTTTAAGTTATTATTTGTTATTTTTCCTGCCACTCCAGTAATTTGAAATACATTTTTAATAACCTCCAGCAAAATGTAATAGTTCACACATATTGTTCTTTGACTTAATATCCCTGTGTATTCCTTAATTGCCAAAATAAAGTTTATTTCATTTACAATGGCTAACTTTATGCCTCCTAGGAATTCCAATGGAGATGCAGAATTACATAGAATTCTTTCATTTCTTACTATCACCTTAAATTTTTCCAGCTGGGACCCAAAGATGTATAGATAAATGTATAGAAATAGATATGATAAAATATTCAATAGCTCTCTGATGGAAAGGATACTTGAACATAATTCCTCTTCCCCCCTCCCCCCACTGGAGGAATTTGTTTTGATTTAGATCTATAGATAGTAAAGGAATGAAAGAAACTGTGAATTACACTGAATATAAGATGTTTATCACTTAGATATTACACTCTCTCTTAGATTCTAGAGAGCTTTACAACATTTTCAAAACTTTCTGATGGAAGCAGTGTCTTGTGCTGTCTAAGGTTTGTCAGAAAGGACCTGCCAGCACATGCCAGCTAAAAATGAGTGTCAATTAATAATAATAATAAATAAATAAGCTCCTTGATTTCTACATTCATGTAATTTAACAGGTTTTGGAGTAAAGCATAGGAACAGAACGGTTGTGAGAGCATTCCAATATATGCAGTTCTAACAGTTTTCATTCTAAGAAGCCAAAGCTTCCTAAAATAGAATGGCTGAGCATTTCTTTTCTTTTCTTATATTAAAAGTCCAATCTACACTTCACATAAAATGTTTTTAAAATTACAAAAATATTTGTCTTTAACAAAATGCGCTTTTTGTTCTACCAAGAAAGCAAACATCGTGAACAGATTCTCCCAGTTTTCCAGTCTCCATTGCTTTCCTGTCTGTTGTACATTCAGCCCAGCCACCCCAAATTAGAAATATTTTGAAAACTAGAATGAAAATAATTATAGCCAATGGATGTGTTATTGTTTAAGGTACTGAACTAGAATGCCCCATTTCCCCACAATGGTAACAAAATCACAAATTCTCAAACTGCTCTCGGATTCAGTCAGGCACAAAGTGGGGAGCTTACACTGATTTTCCTAAGTGCAGTTTGTTGTTTTAAAAACATATTGTACTGATTAATAAAAATGTGAAATAACTGGAGCTACAAATTTTGAACTACGAATCGCCATCTGCTCAAATGGGGGAAAACCAAAAATTGCCGAATATATTTTCTCACCTCGTTTTTTTTCATAATAACATAAACAACATTCCAGAATGATTAAAAAAAAAAAAGAAACTGTTCTTAAATGCATTTTTATAGTTCAACAACTGCTTGGTGAGTACCATGTCCACCTTCTTAAACATGCAATTATTTTTCTTTAATTACCTACATATGTTCTATCAGAAAATGTGAGTACTAGTGTTTTTCCCATGAACTGTACAGGTCCCTATTCCTCTAGCAATTAGGACTATAAGGCCCTGGGTTGAGCCGATGAAATCAAGATATAATAAGACTCCAAATCCTCAAGTTTCTTTCAGGTGTCAAATTTTATTAGAGACCCTTAGGAAGAGTACTTTGTGGTTGGATGGGGAGGGAGAAGAGAATAGAAATTAGCTCCCTGTAGCCAAAATGAAATGATACATTACACAGTAAATAAATACTTTAACCTTATGATTTTGGAAAGAAAATGGGTTGGATCAATTCTACTTTG
Organism: Sminthopsis crassicaudata; assembly: GCF_048593235.1. Classification (NCBI taxonomy): domain Eukaryota; kingdom Metazoa; phylum Chordata; class Mammalia; order Dasyuromorphia; family Dasyuridae; genus Sminthopsis; species Sminthopsis crassicaudata. The sequence continues at coordinate 110,214,467 of NC_133618.1, forward strand.
TCATTAGATCCTTCTAGATTTCAGATGCTGACTGTCCAGCTAGACTAGATTTGGAACTTTGCCCTTCTCCATTCTGTGAGGAAAAACTATAAAATGCCTTCTGGGGCACATCAAAGCTTTGTCATCTAAGGGTCAGAAATGACTAGGCAGGAGTTAGTGATGGAAAAGAACCAAAGAAATGAAAGAATGACCACCTTTGAAATCACAGTTTTATAAAGAGCTTGTACTCCCTGAGGCAAAGAAGAGTCAGGGTAACTTTTCATCATCCTATGAGGGGAGATAAGACTAATTGCACAAAAGAAATTATATGCTATCATATGAAATATACACACCAAACGTATGTGTGTGTTTGTATGTATATGTATATATCCCATTTTCCAAAGTCTAAAACCTCTCACTTTGTCTATCCTGCAATGTCCATACTAAGACTGAGACAAAGCATTAAGTTTAACAGAAAACACAATGCCAGGACTAAAAGGGGGAATGTTTTCAGTCCATTCTTGTCCTGTACCCACCAAAAATGAGTATACCATAATATAAGAAGTGAGATACCCCAATAGAGTAAAGAACTATGGAAATTGTTGCTACTCCAGGGTTGGGACAAGGCAAAGAGATGGCATAGAAATTCCTTATCATGATTCTACATATTGACTTTATTTTTGTGAAATGTTGGGCATCTTTGTTCCATTTTGTGCAGCACTATCTGCTATCAGCAGCCCCTATTTGTTTAAAACTCATACTAGAGCTACCCTAATTTCACAAACACAATAAAGATGCTGTGTATCAGAAGAAAAGAGTGTCTTCCTATGGGGGGAAATAGTTTAAATCACAGAAATCCATTATGTTTGAATATTTTAAAGTTATAAATGTATAATATATAAATATAATTTCATTATATTTGAATATGGAGAAACTGGCCCACTTGCAAATATGCTAGCCTAAAATGGAAAAACCGGCCCTGTTCAACTGAAAAAGAAAAGTTAAATTCAGGGCTTTAAAAAATGAAGTTGATATTTTTAAAAACCTACATGTTATTATTGGATCCAAATGGGAGTTTTAAAACAATTAAATATTAAAATCTCCCTTTATTGAGAATGATTTAAAAGTTAATAGGATATGGAGAAATAATACTTTCATTAAAATTTTTTTGTGAGAGTCTGTTTATTTGCTTACAACATTCTGTAACTATGGGCAAACTCTTTAATCTTTTGAAGCCTCACTTTTCCCATCTGTAGGATGGGGATATTGATTCTTACACTACCAACCTTCACAAGGTTGTTTCATGGTGGGGGAAAGTGCTTACATACATCTTAAGCTATTAGTATTGCTCTAAGTGGAAAGAAAGGTATCTCCAAAGCCAGTGGAGGGGATTAATTTGATCTCTGGGGTAGAGAGAGCTGGATTCAAGTCTTTTTTTCTGACATACTATTGGTTCAGTGATTTTGAACATCTTAATGGCTTTAAGCTACTCTCTAACACACACACACACACACACACACACACACACACACACACACACACACACACACAAATAGCACTGACCTACATAGTAGTTCACTATAACACTGAAATAAGAGATCTAATCCTCTTCAAAATCCAACCTGGATTTAAAAAGGAGCCCAAAATTGTTATTAACTATAATTTGGTAGCTCTAGAATTAATAGTTTATTTTGTCTTAATGCACGGTTTTAATCCACTAAACATTCTCTAATTCCTAGTCCTTTAATGAAATTTGGAAAACCCTTAGTCTTGTCAAAAATATATTTTGCAACCATCTCTTATAATAGCTTACTTTTACAACTTGCTCATTCATTTTACACTGTTTCATATTATTTTCAGCTTCAGAAAGTGGCATTTTCCGACCTTGATTTTGACTCTAAATTATTGTAAAATACATGTTGAAAAAATATATTTTCTTGCTTAAAAAATAAAGCTGGCTTTTAAAATGAATTAAGTTTTCTTTATCCTTTCAAAATTTCTATTTGCCAATCTTCAAAGGAACTGGCCAATTTGCAAATTTATTTATTTGAACCTTAATATATTTTGCACATATGTTGAGGGCGGGTCCATCTTTGAAGATGATGCCCTGACCAGTGATTTTTATCCACATGTACAGATGATAATATCAAAATTTATTTTGTAATCACTCCTCTCCACATTCTAGACGCAATAACATTTTTCTTGAGTAACTGGTTTTTACATCTTTCACTAAAAGCTCCCTCAGGATACAGACCATTTCTTTTCTTTTTTGTTGCTTTATTTTTGCTTTTTGTTTTTTCTCTGCATACTCAGTGCCTCTCATCATGTCTGGTACACAGTAGCCATTTAATCAGTCACACCATCAGTCAATAAACATTTATTAATGCCTACTGTGTTCCAGACACTTTACAAAGTGATACCAAAAAAAAAAAAAAAAGACAAAAGAGAGCACCTATCCTGAAGAGGTCACAATTTATTAAGGAAGACAACATATTAATAATTAAATATATAGTTGAACATAGTGAATAGTACTATAATACATGTAACATAGCATATGGATATATAATACATAGAGAAGAGAGAGAGAAAGATGCATAGAAACACACAGAGAAAGTATATCCAGAATAAATTGGAACTAATTAGCAGAAGGGAAGCATTAGATTTAAAGGGGTTTGGCAATAAATGTTTGTTGATTGGTGGTAAATCTTATTTAAATTATATAAATATTATATTAAATAAATGAATGATGTGTCTATAGAAGGGCAATTAGGTGGTACAGTGAATAGAGAACTAGGTCTGGAGTCAGGGAGACTCATGTTCCTGAGTTCAAATCTAGCCTCAGACACTTACTAGCTGTGTGACCTTGAATAAGTCACTTTAAACCCTGTTTGCCTCAGTTTCCTGATCTGTCACATGAGCCACAAAGAAAAATACAAGCCACTCCAGTATCTTCACCAAGAAATCCCCAAATGGGGTCATGAAAAGTTGGACACTACTAAAAAAAATGACTAAACATGTTTAACTATAAAAGCTTAATCCCCCTCTCTCTAATTCAAACATGCTCAGATTTACAAAACAAAACCCAGGGGAAATTATAAATCCACAATCACTGAGCATCCAACATGGGTGCAGTTCTATACTAGGCACTGACAAGGAGTAGAGAGAGAAGAGTATAAAATAAATAGAAATTGAGGCTGTTTTTGATTGAAGTTACTACATCGTTAACAAGGGGCACGTTCTGGAGTGAATAGGGTTTCTCTCAGAAGGGCTCAGCACATTTATGACCTCTGTGCTAATGCAGCTCTGCCTCTTGTAACTCTTCTCTATGTGTATCATTGCTTATATGCAACAGACATAAACAGCCTTTATCTTAAATAGGAAACAGATCAATAGTCAATAAGGTAGCAAAAATTAACATCGGTAGTTCATTGCTTCCTTGCAAGAGGCTCCTATTGAAGTAAAGGGAAGAGTGATGTAGATTTGGAAGTAAATCAAGAAATCCTTTAAAAAGGTTCTTTCCTTCATGAGACTAGAAGGCAGTTTACAATAATTTCCAACCTCTGGGAGAATAAAACAAAATTTCTTTCATGGTTTTGTAGATTTTTGTTTCACTTTGATAGTCCTACAGAGCAGGGAAGATAACAGTATGAAAAATGGGACACCATATGATATTTCAAATAGCCTTTTGCTAATTAGAAATTACCCTGTATCATCATGGGGGCTGCCAGCATTGTTTTAATACAGGTCTACTAATATTCCATTCTGAAGGCCTTAATTTAAGAAACTTGGATCTTGGCTGCTAAAATCACTGCAGGCTGAATCTTGTCAAACAGGAGAGATTTTGTTCTACAGTACTGAAAATGAATCACCAGGGTATCATCTTTAAATGACTAGAATGGGAGGGAGGAGGGAAGAAGGAAATGTCTTTAAATGTTCTCTCCAACTCACCTTAGACTTCATCCAAAATCAGTTATTCAGCTTTCCTAGAACTGAAGGATGTCTTGAGCTTTTTTTCAGTGAAGAAGAAAATAAAGAAAATCTTAAGTGGACCCACTCAGATAAAAACATACAGTAAATAGCAAAAAAAAAAAAAAAAAAAAGAAAGAAAGAAAAAGAAAAAAAAGGACTTTATGGAAATGAAAATAGAATTTCTTCATAAAGTTTATCATTATTGTATAATCTCCTATAAAAAGATTAGATTTTAAATTTAATTTTCAAATCACAATTATGTAATTACATGTATATATGTATATTGCCGGGTCTCACACATAGTAGATGCTTAATAAAAGCTTGTTGACTGACATACCACACCTGTGCAGCAATTGATTTTGCAAGACACATAGGAACACCTATATACACAGATCATCAAAGATCAGTATTGGACTCTAATGGGCTGACTTAAATGCCAGAAAAATCAGCATTTGATTTGAAATTTTTTCATTACATTTTTCTATTGTGTTAGCATTAGAGCTTGAAATAAATAGGAAAATATTTAAAAAGTCTTATATATCATATAAACCAAAGTGTCAAAGTTAAATGGAAGGAGTTACAATACAGAAAGACTTTCTATCTAATTCTCTGTGCTTCATCTCATCTGTTTATGATGGCTTTTCCATTTTAAAATTCATACACTGTGATAGTGAAAGGGAAAGGTTGTTTGTAAATAGCTATATGATTGGGGTCGACTTAACTCAGAAAATAAATATTGGTCTTTTTGCCAGTTTATACTTTCAACTCTATTATACCTTTTAGGCAACTTCTATTTAAACATAAAGACCGATTAATCCACTGAGTTATCCTTGTTCAAGTCACAGAGCCATAAACTGGGGTTTTCATCTTTTGCTAAAATTAAAAAGTACCAACTTTAAAATTAAATGCATCTCCATCTCAGAAAACAAGTTTAATAGTTCAGTATGTGGCAATTGTAATAAGATGAGTACTTTTGAGCTCTATGAGCATTCATTAGCCTACTTTTCTCCAGTTAGCTTGCAATAAAAATAATAATATTTGCCATTTCATTGGGGCTTTTCACCCTCAAAGTGCTTTACAGGCATCAAGTGGTTTATTCATTAATAATCTGTGATTCAGCTCAATAAACTAGATTTCTCTTTACAATAAAAGAGAAATCCAGAAAATGTTCTGTATGATATAAATAAAAGAAGGCAGTGGCTAATGGACTATCATGTTATGCATTTATTTTGCCCCATCAATTATTTTTTTAAAGAATTCTCCCTACACGGTAAGAAAATTCAAAGGCCCTGCCATCAAATATAAAGTCAATTAATTTTTCTTTCCATTTGGAAGGGAAATGGGTTGTTTTAAAAGATTTCTTTCACTTGACTTGTGCAAAGAGAAAACCCATTTCCTGATGCCTCAAGTTAAACAGAACACAAATTTTATTTTATGTTTTTTATACTGTTCAGGAATGATACAAGTAAAGAGCCCCTCAGCACTTCAAGGTGGCAGCTTAGGGGCAGTGTGGGTTCTATTCTTTGCATAATGATCACTATAAACAAATATTTCAGAAGTCCATTTGACATTTTCCCCTCCCTCTCTCCCTTCCTCCCTTCCTTCCTTCCTTCCTTCCTTCCTTCCTTCCTTCTTTCTTTCTTTTTCTTTTTCTTTCTTTCTTCCTTCCTTCTCTTTCTTTCTTTTCTTTCTTTCTTTCTTTCTTTCTTTTTTCTTTCTTTCTTTCTTTTTTTCTTTCTTTCCTTTCTTCTCTTTCCCATACCACACATACAATCACCTATTCAAAAAACTGAACTCCCAGGGCAGACAGATGGGTGAGAACAGAGGTTACCATAGCCAGGTCTTAGAATGACCTCCACTGGGGGAATTAAATAAGTTTGACCTTGTTATGAAACCCAAATTATACTCACAGACCCCCAAATAATACAGCTTTAATATGCACTACCCTCTTTTTAATTTTCTTTTTTCTTTTTGTTAATCAGCCTTCTTACCTCAGGGGCACTTCATTCCCTAACTACTAATGCAAAGCTAAAGTGATATATTTGTGTTGGTGAGCTTAGCATCCATGGTTCTCACAAAGAATACTTCAAATGTCTAGAAAAACTTGAGCTGATCCTTATTTTGAAGGGATACAGAATAAAAAGTAATTGGAAATGTGCTTTGAGGGGACGAAAAGGTTAAAGTCTTTTTAGTCAGTATCCTGGAGCTTAAATAAAAACACAAACCCAAATCTCAACAGAGGCATATGAAACAGAGTTGTACTCATGGTATCACTTAAGGCTTTGAAATAGCACTGTTCTTTTAAAAATGAACTATAATAAAAGGGTGTTTATATCAATTTCCACCTCATTTTTTGACTCACTGGGTTTTGGGAGGGGCAGTATTCTTGTTGTGTTGCATGTTTAAAAAAAAAACAGTAAGAATAGGATCACATCAATGCTTGAATGTGTTTGCACAATGCTTCCCTGTTATAGTTAGCACTATACCACAGTTTCCATTATGAGCCTATTTTTCAAAGCCACATAAATCAGTCATAAAAACTTGCCTAGGGCTGAGGCTTGGAATGTTAGGGTATGACCTTAGGAGAAAATTCTTTCAACAAACTTTCAAATAACTAGATTTTGGTCATTTGAAAATAAGCATGTAGGAAAAATAAACTTGGCTAAATATTTTCTACCTTTTCAAAGAGTGCCTTCCCTCCTCGCTTTATGTGTGTAAAACTTAGCCATTTTCAAGTGAATTTTAGCCCTTCCAAGATAAACAGAAAGTCTAGCAAGGGAACTTGCTTTCCTTCACCTTCATTTTAAGTAGACTAATTTTCCCTTTCTGGTATCCTCTCCAACATCTTCCTTCAATCAGAGGGCAGCAGAAAACAGCCTTCCAGGTAAGAGGAGGAGACAAGAAACTGTAATCCTAAACTCTTGGCAAATATTTGAGCCTGGCTCTGTTGAGTATATCACAAAGAACCCAATGATGATAAGTGTGAGGGTAGATTTTATGATGAAAAATCTCCAGTGGATAGGATTTTTGTTGTTGGTGCTTTTTTTCCTAGAATACATAAACCTTTATTCATTTTTGAGATCTACATTTGACATTAATGTCAAACCTCAATACAAAAACTAGTAGCCATTTCATTCCCTACTCTTTTTTTCTCCAAAATTTGCATTCAATAGAAAATTAAATTAAACTTTTGGACAGAAATTGGTACCAATTACCATTTAATTGCTCTTTTGGATATTTTGTGAAAATAATAATAATAAAAATAAAAATAAATGATCAAAATATTTAGTTTTATAAACTGGCTTCTGCCACTTGTGCAATAACTCCCTTTCATGAGAAATGTTGCTTTACATACCAATAGGTGTTTTTAAAATTGTCTGAATGTCTATTTAGACATCATGCTCTAGTCAGGGCTTCTGTTTTTTTTTTCTGTTGAAATTAATATTTGCTAATAAAAGAACTGTCAAGACTTTGAAGTAACATTCATTTATGTGCCCAAAAAAAGCACAAAATGTTTTCTGTTTTCATTTGCATTGGCTTTTCTGCACCCAATTCAGCAGCTTTGGTCAATGCCTGGAACTTGCTCTTTGCCAGAGCAGAAACAACAAGTAAATTGCCACAGAGATTGCCTCCCATAACACCACAACAAATAATCTACTGTCTTTTTATGATTTAAAAAAATCCTACAACATAGGCATGTGGACTAGTTTTCGGTATAATTTTCAATAGTTAGAAGGCTAAAGCCATTGGCCATTAGAACAATCCCCATATTTTCAAAAGATTTACCAATTACACAGTCTGGAGATGATAACCAAATTTCTATAATTTCTAGTTCAATTCTGAATTGAACCTCAAGTCCCAAACTTTATTTTTCAAATTCAATAGAAATGGCCAAGAGAAGAGCAGATGGAGCACTGGACTTGGCATCAAAAAGCATCCAGGATCAACTGACACTTAATAGCTGGATGACCATGGACAAATTATTTTATCTCTTTGATCCTCAAACAACTCTCTCAGAACTTTCCTATTTAATGATACATAGTTTTTAATCTTTCTTGGTTGAATGGGTTCCCCTATAAAGACAAAGACTTGGGGCATTTTGTTAGAGAACAAAAAGCTAAACAAAGAAAAAATATGATTCAGTCTGCACTGTGAGTCCATCAGTTCTTTATCTGGAGGTAGATATCATTTTTTGTCATGACCACTTTGGAGCTATGGTGGATCATTGTAATGATCAGAGTTACTAAATCTTTCATAGTTGATTACCTTTAAAATATTGCTATTACTGTGTATATTGTTCTTCTGGTTCTGCTCACTTCACTTTGCATTAGTTTATACAAGTCTTCCCAGGTTTCTCTGAAACCATCCCCTTCATTATTTCTTACAGCACAATAATATTCTATCATATTCATATACTATAATTGGTTCATCTATTCTCCAGTTGATGGGCATTCCCCCCAGATTCCAATTCTTTGCCACTTTGGTAATAATTTTATTCTTTAAAAAGCGGAATTCTGAACAATGGGAAATTCTATTCCAGATGTGATTCTCACTAATGAGGAGTTCTGTGCTGATGGGAACTCTGGGGAAGTGGAAAATTCATCCTAAAGTCTGTGGGAGAAGGAGAGACAGACACAGTCTGACATGTACCCTAGATTTTTGGAGAAATAGATTTCAAAAGATTGAAAGGAAAGATAGGTAGGATATCATGGATAGAAAGCTTCAAAGGAATTCAACTCAGGAGGAATGGAAAATTCTCAAGAATGAAATTCTGAAAGCATATAATTCCAATAGAAAGGAAAATGGGATTTGTCTTAAGATACCAATACACAGGGAACTCACTAACCAGCATAAATTAAAAAAAAAAAAAAAAAGAAAGAAAAGAAACATGCAAGAGATAAAGCAAGAGCAGGAAATTGAGGATGAATATGAGTGTGTGTTATGGTCATGTAAAAACAGAATTTGAAGTGCTAAAACTCAGGATGAGAATAGCGATGACAACAAAAAGGTCTTTGAAAAAAGTTAGATGTGGGAGAAAGAAAATTAAAGAAAGGATAAGATACCTAGTTTGAGGTAAATGGGATGGAAATACCTGAATCAAAGAAGGAGCGGCTACTGAATTCTTATATATAACATGATTTCTCTACTAGGAAGAATAATCTCAACACAGGAAATGAGAGAAAAATCACTAAGAGGAAATTAATACCCAAAAATAAGTAAGGAAAGAGTGAGTACCTGGTTTGCCTTTTATAAATTCAAGTCACCTGTCCCAGATGAGCTACACCCTTACATCTGAAAGAATTTACAGATGTGATTGTTGAGTCTTGATCAGTGATAATCATGGATAGCAGGTGGGGTGGAGCATCCCTGTAGTCCCTGAATATAGATAAACTAAGACTGGTAGATGTATTAAATTTGGGTGTTCTGAGCTTCAGCAGGAAACAGATGGAATATCTAAATCTGACATCAAAATGGCGAACTCTTAGGAACAGAGTACCATCAGGATGTCTAAAGAAGGAGCAAATTGGCCCAGGGGAAATACATGGTGGGCCAAAGAATCCTTGTCAGTAAGCAATGGCATGGGGCCTGGTAGTGACAATAATAATAATAATGAAGAAAAAGAAAAAAGAGGACCTCCGAGGAGAGAGAAAAGGAAGAAGATCACAAAAAAAAAGGAGAAATTACCACAAGATTGCAGGAGGGCAAATATTTCCATTTTCAGAAGAGAATAGATATAAACTATAGGTCAGTGAACTTGACTTCAATTCTTGGGAAAATTCTAGAGTATAACACTAAAGAGATATTTGTTTAACATTTAAAAATGGAAATAATGATTACAAAGAGCCAGCATGGTTTTATCAAGAACATGTCATGGCAGGATAGCCTTATTTTCTCTTTTTTTACATGATTACTGATCAATTAGTTGAGAAGAGGGCTACTGATATAGTGTGCTTAGGTCTTAGCAAATTGGTTTTTGATAATGTATCCCATAACATTCTTCGGAAGAATGTAGTGAGATATGGATTAGATGATAATATGGTCAGATAGTTTCAGAACTGATTAGATGGCCACATTCAAAGAGCAGTTGTTAATTATGTCACTATGGCATAAGATCTCCAGTAGAGTACCCCTAGGGACTTGTGCTTAGCCCTATGCTGTTTTACATTTTTATCAGTGACTTGATGGTATACTTATCATATTTGCAGATAGCAAGCTGGGAGGCATGGTTAACACATTGGATAAAAGACTCAGGATCCAAAAGAATCAGGATAGCATTTAAGTTAAATCTAAAATGATGAAATTCATGGTGAATAAATGTAATATCTTGTACTTGGATGCAAAAACTAATCAGCTTCACAAGATAAAACAAATAAGATTTGATTAGCTAACAGTTGTTCTATTTTTTTAAAAAAAGACAAAGTTTTACAAACTCAGTATGAGTCAGCAGAGTGATATGACAGCCAGAAAAGCTAATATAATTTTGGGATGCATTAGGAGGGACAGAACTTGGAGGAATAAGGAGGCAATAGCCCCCTGTATTCTCTGTTCATCAGACTTCATCTAGAAGTTTTGGGTACAGTTTAAGAAAGACACTGACAAGTTAGAGAACATCTAGAGAAGATTCACTATAATGGTAGAAAAAAAACCAACTTTGTATCCATCACATCCAAGAATCTGATGAAAGAACTCTATTTAGCTTGGAAAAGAAATGATTCTAAGAGAACATGATAACCATGTTCAAGTATTGGGAAAGCTGTCATAAGGAGAAAGGATTAATTTGGGGTTTTTTGGTGCCAGAGGGCACAATCAGGAGGATTAGTAAAAGATTCAAAGATGTACATTTAGGCTTGATAGCAAAAAAAAAAAAATTAAAAATTCTTAATAACTAGAATTGTTCAAAAGTGAAATGGGCTATTTTAAGAGGTGATGCGATTTTTGTCTTTGAAAGTCTTCAAGCAGAAACTTGATGGTCACTTGTTGGATATAGTATTGTAGGAATTTCTTTCACTTCTAGATTTGACTAAATGGCCACTGAAGACTCCTATAATTCAAATTCTGTGATTCTGGTATTTATGTCAGTAGATGAAAGAGAGAAGTATAAAGTCTAATTGGAGCATCCTGTCATTGATTGGTTAATGAATATTTTATCACAGCCTATCACAATCAAGTTAGCATATCATTGCAGCACCTTAAAAGATTTCTCCATCTGCTCACACACATCTCTTGAACTTCAGATTTCCCCAAATAGGCCTTTCCTTTTGTTTATCTCTTCCAGCCCAGAGAAAAAGGCATGCATATATATAATAACTGGAAAAAGAAAAAAAATTGTTTGTTTTAGGGATTACCAAATCAGTTCCTAAGAGGGTATTTGTAAAGTGGCAGAAATAAAAAGGAGCTCACTGGTCACATGTTGGGACCCATCCAATTCAAGTAGTGCCATGGAGTTAAAATTCTCTCTCTGTGGTGTACAGTGGGGCTGACTACATGTAGCTGTCAAGCCCACAGCAGTTTAAGGTAATGTATTTTGGTCAGCAGGTGTAGACCCCAAGCAAGCAGTGGTTTAAGACTGGGATTGTGAGAGGCAGACATCTGCAGAAATTAGAAAAGCATTCTAGGGCGATTATTTAACATTCTACATATGTGAGATACAGAATGAAAGAATGAGAATTATCTTAAAATCCCTGCTAAATCAGGCCCTGCTTTCTTAAGGCAATCTCAAGCTTTAGTAGTTCAGACAGATTCTCTTGCTGACAATTAATATTAATGGGTAGATTTCGCAATGTGGCATTATCACACTGGGAGATGGGTGGGCATACCATCTGGGTTTTGGCAGGTATTAGATGTAATCAAAGGGATTACTTGGCTCAGGGAGAAATAGAAAACCTTGGGCTTGTTTAGTCTCTTTCTTCTTTTGTTTGGATGGAGCTCTAGGTGTGCTTAACTATTTTTCCCCTTGTCCTTTATTTGTTGTGGTTGAGAACATCTCTTAGTTTACATGTGAAAGATGGGGGGAAAGTGCCCATATCTCTTCCTCGTCATTTATTCATTCATTCAACAAATATTACTGAATCCCTACTATGTGGGAAGCATTGTGCTAGGACACTATAATCAGCCTTGTTCGACATCAGTTCTGTTTCTAAATGCTTTAGGAGGTTAAAGGATATACCAATCTTCAAAGAGCTTTCAAGGACCTTCCCTTTCCACTCCACCCAAAATAAAAAGACCTAGCTTAATTTTAATTATCTAGAATATAGAGAGGCAGATGCTTTGAAGTAAAGAGCTGAATTTAAGTCCCACCTCTGACACTAGTAATAGCTGTGTGACCATGGGCTAGTCACAATCTCTAACAGCTACAAATAATTCTCCAAGACTTTAAATTACAGACAAGCTGTGGAGCTGCATCTCACTGGTAGAGAGTGTTTCCATAGTGGGAGCTCCCTAAACTGAAAGTCACCCACCCATCCTGATGCCCTTTCCTCTACTTCCCAACAAAGATAAAAAAGAATATGGTATTTCCTAGTGATAAAGCTTCCTTCTGACCATGATGCACAGAAATATAACAGAATTGTTTTCATATGCTAAAGACAAAGTAGCACAGAACAAGTTGTAAGAAAGAAAGGAAGGGGGGAAAGAGTTTGTCTTAAGTTTGGGGAAGGGTTAAACCTCTTCCCAACCCCTATCTTTCTCTACTTCTGCTAGTTGTTGTTCAGTAACCTTCACTGACCTAAAATAGGGTAAGAATCTTGTTAATGTTGCTGTAGAGAAGTGTGTTAGTTTTATACTCAATAGTTATAATGGTGAATGAAAGATTGGGTCTAACACCCAAAGAATTCTATTGAATGAAAAGGGAATTTCCCTTTAAGTCCCTATCACTATCCTGTTGTTCATCTTGTTCATCTCTGCCTTTTAACTGAATTAGTATTTGGTTAAATATTTATCTCATGCCCATAGTAGTTAGGACATAATCCTTGATACAGAATTATAGAATTTATAGTTGGAAGAGTCTTTTGAGATTACCTAGTCCAACCTCCTCATTTTACAGATGAGGGAACTGAGAGGCTCAGGGATGTTAAAGTATATTGATTATATAGGCAATTGAAGAGGTCAGTTCTTTCAGTCATGTCTGACTTTATAAGCCTATTTGAGGTTTTTCTAGGCAAAGATAGGAGTTGTTTGCTATTTTCTTCTCCAGCTCATCATACAGGAGACAAACAGCTCATTTCAAACACAAGAAACAGCACAATGTTCTATCCATTGCACCATCTGAAGAGTTATGATGTCCAGGTTTCAAATCTAAGTCCTTTGTCTACAACAAGCATCTGGGAACAGAAAGTCATACATACACACACACACACACAATTACTACAAACATTCTATTAGCTCCTTTAGAACCTCAGGTCCTTTGTTTAGTTTACTCTTAAAGAGTAGCATACATAAGAATTATGTTCAAAAGCATTTAGTAAATGTTATTGATGAAACTGATCACATAAAAAAAAAAAATCAACCTGCAAAGCCACTGAATGCACAGACCCAGTTCCCTGACTTTGTCAAAAGGCAGAATAGATTTAACTAAGATCCATTCTCTGAAATTCAGCTTCTTAAACAGTGGTTGCAGACCTCATATGGAGTTTTGTAACCAAATGTGAGAGTCAAAAATTATGATTTATTATCAGTAAATATTTCATTTATATACATATTTCATATTCCTAAGGATCATGTAAAAATTTCTCTGACAAAAAGGGGTCACGAAGTGGGAAAAGTTTAAGAAGCCCTACTCTAAAGAATGATCATTATGCTGAACATTCCCACTAAACTGCTGCCACACAGACCAGCAGCAGGAGAACAACTTTTCTTCATTTCACATTCTACCCCACCTCCAGTTCCAGGGAGAAGATGATAGAGACAGCAGATCTTTTCTAACATTGTTCAAAAACAAACCAGCTGATACCATTCTTTTCCTTCCTCTCCCTATTCAGTGCCCACCTCCTCAAAAACAGCCGCCAAATGCTAAGCATTACTTTTATTCAGATTGGCCAGGAATTCCCTTGTGTCATAGTTTTGGAGTTGTTGGGGTCCCGATCTCCTCTCCATTTATGGATTTCAAACTGAGAGCCTAGAAAAGATATACAGTTATAAATATGGATAGATACACACATGTATGTATTTATATATAAGCATATGCATGTATATCTATGTATCTATATTTTTATATGTACATACACACAAATATACATAAAATACACACGTGTGTGATACTCAGGGTCACAAAGGATGGTAAGTGGCAAAGCCAAGCCTTGAAGCCAGATCTGGTAGTGAAGCTTTCCATTATGGTATGCTGCCCTTACTGAATCCTGAGCCATAATAATCATTAGTTTTACAATAATATGGCTACATACTCAACTGTTAAGAGATGGCCGGGGCCATTAAAAGAGATTGGTAGCTCCCTAGAGATATGGAGAAGAGAGAATCCCTACAGGGAAGGAAGAGAGGCTTAGGGAGAATCAGGTCAGCTCGCCAAGCACTAGGTCTCCGTTAAAACTTCAAAACTCCTTGCAGTTCCGGAGGGGTTCATGCAACCCAGAATGGTCCACCATAAATGTACCTCGGTGTCTGGGGGCAAAGAAGAAGGAATCAGTATCATCTTAAGATTTTTGCCCCACATTCAGGGCGCTGACTGAATTTCTCCGAGGGGCTTAGAGAAGTTCTGGAGAGCCGAGAAAAGCTGTGTGAGGTACTGGAGAACAGTTTTAAACGTCTGTGCCCCATTTTCCTTGTACTTCACTAAGAGGGAGTTCCCCGAGATTCCCGGAGATTGAAAGTTGCTTTCTACTCTTTGTGGGGGACACTCCCGCCTTGAAGAAAGGAGATATCGCTGGGCAACGGTCCTCGAGCCCTTATTTCCTTGCCCACGCTCTGCATGAGCCCGGCTCCGCGCGCACTCCTCGCTCGCGCTTCCATATCGCGCGCTGGGCTGCCCGGGGTTCCGCGCGGGTGGGGGAGGGGCCCCGGGAGCCTTTGTCTCCCGGCTGGCCGGCCGCAGTCATCAGCGGCAGCCCAGCGTCCGAAGGCAGCTGCCGCCATCGTGAGGCTGAAACTTGGTACTGCATCTCTCATGGCCGCATTGAGACCTCAAAGGCTCACCTGTTGACCAGCCAATCTTGGAAACTTAAAAAAAACAACAAAAAACAGCCTTCATCTCTGAGTTGTTTTTGCTGTTTTAGTATTTTAACATATTTTAGTTTTTAATGAAATGTTTATGCCCCTTGGAAGTTAGCATTTTAATTTTCCTACAAATAGGAGTCACATCTTTGGATTTGTGTAAGTCCCAATGCCTAGCAGAGTGCTTGGTGCTTAATAAATGCATAGTGATGAATTAATATATCATAATAGGTAACAATGATTTGATACAATCAATAAAGATGGATATAGAAAAATTATATAATCACTTCTAATAAAATAAGTAAAGACAATTTTTGTGAAGTTGAACTTGAAGAGGAGAGTGGGATTGTCTAATACAAATATTCATTAACAAATCTTTATTTAAAAGAATATTTTCAATAAACAAGCTTGGGACAGAGAGGGACATTTGAACCCTGCCTCATACAATCATATGAACATTGTTAAGTATCTGAATGTCAATTTCCTTTTCTTTGAAATAAGACCAACACTACATACAGTATCTACCTCACAGGGTTTGTGGTGAGGAGTAAATGCAACAATGTATGTAAATATCAGCTGTTATTAAAGAGCTTTGACTTGGGAATCAGGAGAGTCTGAACTCTTGCAGCTGCTTCCTTCTTCCTCTCAGCATTCTCTCTGCTGTCCTCCAAATCAGCATCTTTGGTAAGAAGTCTTCTCCAACCTATTCTCTCATTCTCCATGATACATACATGTTACACATATAAATCTGGATCTAAAAAAAGTGACTAAGAATAAGAGCCTTAAAGTGGAGCAAATCTTTATTGTTCCTCATTACTTTATGTTCCAAACCCTTAAGATAATATTTGTAAAGTGCTTTGCAAACCTTAAAGTGCTATGTAAATGCCATCTATTATTATTATTCTGAATTTGGCATTTATGGAGAATTTTCACCTCAGAAATGTTAATCTATGAGAGTAAGCAGAGAAAGGGCTCAATTTTATTTTAGTTTGTCTTAGAAATCAAAAGCAGAATTAGGGCATCCAGGTACATCATTTCTTTTACTCTCCCAGTCTTCTTTTTAAAACATTTTTCTTCTTCCATATGGAATGAAACAGGCTTGGAGTTTGTAACTTGCAATTCTGATCCTAGAGAATAGCATAAAAATATGCCTGGGACAAAGGGTATGAAAGTCACGTTCAACTTTTAAAGATACCTTTATTTGGAATAGGGGTTCTCAAACTACGGCCACATGAGGCCCGCTGAGAACATTTATGCAGCCCACTGGGTTATGGTAAATGGGCTGAGGGGCAGAGAAAGAGTGTGAGTTTTTGTTTTTACTGTAGTCCGGGCCTCCAATAGTCTGAGGGACACTGAACTGGCCCCCTATTTAAAGAGTTTGAGGACCACTGAGAAGTAGAAGGGACCTCATTCAGATTTTCCCTACCACCTCTTGAGTGGAGAAAGGGTATATATAAAGATAGACCTTACAATATCCTACTGGGGAGACCACCATGAAGAACAAGGAAGTTGAATGGAAATGGGCCCAATCACTTGGGATTTTTTATCTTAAAAGAGTCAAAACATCTGATAGTTTCCTACCTTAACAAATTGTTGAATACTAAATTCAGTTGTTTTTAATCTGCTAATGGAGCACACATGCTCAATAGGACCCTCTAAATTTTGGTGCTCAGATGAAGTCCACCAGTACCCTATATTGTAACTTTGGATAGACTGATTCTAAAAAATGGTTCCTAAAATTTCCATGAAGCCTATCATATGATCAATAAGAAGGTGACTAAATAACCACTGAGATTCTTTCCAACCTTGAAATTCTTGATTCTATGAAATATTCCTTAAATACCTCTTTTGTGCAAAATATCTCATACATACCATTAAATTAATATATTTAGCCTTCTACCATTTGAATGAAGAAAATTATGCTTTTTACACAGAGATGGGGAGAGTTTGTGTGTGTGTGTGTGTGTGTGTGTGTGTGTGTGTGTGTGTGTGTATCTGTGTGTAGAAGGAGGCAGATTACAGGACTGCCTGGAGTCTTTCCTCTTTTTTTCTTCCTACAATTATCTTTTTTTTTTTTATTAATAGTTTTTATTTACCAGATATATGCATGAGTAATTTTACAACATTGATGATTGGCAAACCTTTTGTTCTAATTTTTCCCCTCCTTCCTCCCCCACCCCCACCAAAAGGCAGGTTGACCAATACATGTTAAATATGTTAAAGTATAAATTAAATACAATATGTGTATACATGTCCAAACAGTTGTACAACTATCCTTTGTGAATTTGATTGAATTCTCTTTAGTAGCCAAATTATGTAGTGGACCACACAGATTTGCTTAATGGTTTGGGGAATAGGTTCAGTGGACAGATCATTAGGCTTGGAACCAACAAGACTCATCTTCATGAGTTCAAATCTAAACTCAGACATTTACTACCAGGGCCTCGGTTTCCCCATAAATAAAAGAAGCTGGCAAAGGAAGTGGCAAATCACTCTAGCATCTTTACAAAGGAAACCTCAAAATGGAGTCATAAAGTGTTGTACACAATTGAAACAATTCAATAACAAGAAAACTGCATTAAACACACATACAAACACATACAACTTTTCTTAATCTGAAAACAGAAGAGGATAAAAAACAATCCATTCTTCTCTATTAATTTTATCTAGTACCCTGACATATTGAGAATCAAAACCCAACAATTTGAAAGGAATAATCTAATCTCTGAATCTCTGTGACCTGGCAGGGATAGCAATAGGTCTGATCATCTCTACCTTTCTAAGGTGGACAGAATTTATCAAAGGTATTTAGTGGGACTGGTTGTATTTCCAATCCTTAGTATAGGGCTTGGGGCACAGCATAGTAATAAGTGTTTAATAAATGTTTGTTGCATAACCAATGTTTCAGATGTCTAGTGTCCATAGGTCTAGCACACCAAAGGTCAGTATCAGCATTCTGGGGACAGAGAACAGGATAGATCAAGAACTGTCAAGAACAGAACACTAGATGCAACTGCTGAGACAGGGCAGGGGAGTACCAGATTTTGGCAATAAAAGGAAGCTTGGATAGTTGGGAAAGAGTCAGAGGAATTTGCAGATTAGAAGCAAAAGTCCATCTTGACTAGTTACTGTCAGAGAGATGGGAAGCTATTGGAATGTCTTGGCAGGCTGATATGGGATACTTTGCCAAGGACTTTGATACTAAGCACCAGGGCAACCAAATCACCATAAATATCAGGCAACAGATAATGGAAGTCTGACATTAACATATGGATGGGATTCAGGTCTCTAGGCTTTAGGAAGATTTGAAAGCAAAGTAAGGCTTAGACATGGCTTACTCATAAGTGAAGGTAAACAGATCACATTGAAGAAGGAAATGGGATAGTGAAATGGACACTGGCTTGTGAGTCAGAGGTCCTGGGTTCAAATCTCATTCTTGCTACTGCTGTGACCTGAGACAAATCTCTTTACCTTTATTAGTGGGCTTTAGTTTATTCATCTGCAAAATGAGGGTGTTGGATTTAATAGCCTTTAAGATTCCTTCTAGCTCTAAATGTCCTATGACCAAGGAAGGACTCACCTATTAGAATTGAGTTACTATACTGATCTGCACAATGGTGAATAAGGCAATCTCTAAAGCTGAAAGAAAATCTCTACCTGAAAAAAAAAGAAAAGGAAAGGAAAAAAAATCTCCACCTGGGGAGGTACAGTTGAACATAAACCCAAGGCTAAGAAGTAAAAAATTCAAGGGCCTGAGGTAGGAACAGGAAGCCAGAGATCCCCTAATGGAGATCTGAGACCAAAAAAGTACCCTTTCAGGGGTCTTTGCTAAAAAGATTATATCTAATGAAATGTGCCCTTTTTTGTGGCTGGGAATTAGTCTTTTCTATTACTACATCATTCTATTCTCTCTGATATCTCATTGGAGACAGAATTAGATCTCCCTCATGCCTCTGCCTCTTTCATGTTGATACTTGAAGAGGCACAAGGTGAGGGCTTGATCACAAAGAACAAGAACAAGAAAATTGCCCAATTCATAGACTCAGAACATTGACTCAAAACAGAACCAACAGCAAAGTTGACAGAATTCTGAGTTAATTTGTCTATGAGTCCCTTAAGAAGATTACATTCCATTGAAGAAAATATCAAATATATAAATCGTAAACAAAATAAATGCAAGATTAATGGGATCAGGAGTGGCTTGGCAGAAGGGATGTGTTACCAAGAGCTTAGGAATCAGGATGGACCTCTAACTTAGGAGTTAGATTGGTCCTACACTATAAAGAATGAGTTGAAGCTTCTGTATAAGGAATTAAGTAGCCTCAGATATGGGGATTGGAGAGATGTGGAGTCCGGAAGTCAGACCAGTCACTATAGCAAGGTCATGTCCTCAGTTTTGGAAGACAGAGTGTCTTCCAAAGACACTCTTTTTAGTGTCTTTTAAAAGACCTTTGCTTTTTAACCCAATGTAGAATACCAAAGCTCCAGGATATTATTAGTCAAGCTCCTCAATGTCTTCCCTATTCCATATATATGCAGGAAGAGTGGAAAGAAAGAAGGAAGGAAGGAAGGAAGGAAGGAAGGAAGGAAGGAAGGAAGGAAGGAAGGAAGGAAGGAAGGAAGGAAGGAAGGAAAGAAGGAGAAGGAAGGAAGGAAAAGAAAAGAAGAGAGGGAGAAAGTAAAAAAGAGAAAGAAAGAAAGGAGAAGAAACAAAGGGGAAAAAAAAGAAAGAAGAAAAGAGAGAGAGAGAGAGAAGGATCGCATCATTGGCTTATTTGGACAAGACGTAGGATTTGGTTTTTTGTCTTCCCAATGGAGAAGGTCCTTCCCTTCTCACTGGGGATTGACAAAGATTCCAGGCCTTGCCATGTGCCTCCCTTAGGGCCTCCCAGCTTGTGGGAGGCAAGGGTTGGTGAGAATTAATTGTGAAGTGCATTGAGAGACACAAATGAAAGCCAGTCCCGGGGCGGAACACATTATTACTGCTGGCAATTTGGGTTTTCTGAAATAGCTCTTAGGATATGACAGTCACAGCCCAAACCCCAGAGGTGAGTTAAGGCTGATGGATTTTCAAAGTGGCCCCATTTCACTGCAGTCCTCAAGCTTCCTTTCCCTCCAAGGCAATTCAAGGTACCTGCCAGCTGTGAGCAAAACAGAGTTGGTTCTGAGGTCGGCTTGCTACGTCCTTCTCTGAAGGATGGAGACGGGAAGGTGGCTGGTGACTGACCTCCACGTTCCTGAAAGAGGCGCCCCAGTCTACCCCCATGTAATTTCCTTCTCACTTCACTGTTCCCTTCCCTGTCTGAAATGGCAGGTGACCTGAGCGGGAGCGGTGTGCAAATTGATTTGGAGGCGATCGATGGCTCGGTGCGCGGCCTCAGCTCGCTGTCGTGTCACTGATTGTCTCCAAATCGATTCACACACCATTCTTGCTCAGCACACCTGCCATGTCAGATGGGGAAGGATGAATGAAGTGAGGAAAAAATTAAACATTCGTTAGGCCTCCTCTTCCTACCACTTTCTACTTTGTCAACCTCACTGGAACCTGGATATCTCTTTACCGCTACATGGAGAAAGTGCCCAGGAGGCAACTGGGCCACAAGGTCCCTATGGAATGATCAAAGAAATCTGAACTCTTGGCCACTGAGAATGTCCCTTTTTTTAATGTGAACTCTAAAGCCTCTCAAATGATGATATAACTTGTGTTTATGAAAACTATTTGAAGAGTAATGATATTATCAGATAAGTTACATGGGTGGGTCAATTAGTCAATAGAAAATTTAAGAGGCTGGTCAACTTAATGAGAAAGTAGAAGCTATAAATTCACTCATCTAGTCATCTTATCAACCAGTAATAGTCAAATTCCAATTTTATACTCAACACTATCCTTGAGGTGGTCCCTCAACAAGCAAAAACTGTTACCCTATTAGTTTAGGAAAAGGTGAGTTGTAAAGGGCTAGAAGTGAGCAGATGTATTTAACCTAGATGCAAGATAATCTAGCTAATCACCAATTGGACAATTCTCTATTTACATGTTTGGAGAATAACCCTACTTAACTATTCTGTGCTGGCTCAACAGGTGGGTGTGGACAAAGAAGGAGAAGTGAGATCAGTGGGTGGAGTAGGAGGGGGAGATTCATTCTCTTGGTGGTGGAGAGAGAGGAAGGAGGTGTTGTTAGATCTAATCCCCTGACAGTGACCCCAAAACACCAGGAATAAAGACTTTTGCTTATCCTAATTCTGGCTGATTCTAAGATATCCAGGGTCACAACAATGAGCAA